>NW_027476098.1:2215000-2237500 GCF_051020955.1 Megalopta genalis
CAACAACATCTACCAGAACCACAACAACATGAACAACAAGAACAAGAACAACAACAACAACGGGAACAACTACAGCAATAACAACAAGGACAAAAAGAATAACAAGAACAAGAAGAACAACAAGATCAACAAGAGCAACAAGAGCAACAATAACAACAAGAACAACAAGAACAACAAGAAAAACAAGAACAAGAACAACAACATCAACCAGAACAACAACAACATGAACAACAAGAGCAACAACAGCAACAACAACAACAAGGACAACAAGAACAACAAGAACAAAAAGAACAACAAGAACAACGAGAACAACAGTAGGTATATAGGTTGCGTTCTGCAATCAAGGGCGAGGGGAAGGCTGAGCCGGGGGGGGTAAAGGGAAGGAAGCATCATCGTGAGCGGCACGCGTCGTGTGGAGGGGGGAAGTCACCGATAAGGAGTTTTGCGGTTTTGCATCCGGAGAGGTTCTCGGACGCCTTACCCGGAAGTTGCTTATCTTGCGAAGCGATATCGGGGGATTTTGGTTTCTCTTAAAGTATGGTTTTTTTATCTGGAATATTGTAGAGTGCGAGAGAGAGAGAGAGAGGGGGAGGATGTAGCGGTAGTTCTCTCTCTTGCATAAGACGACGCATGATTTTTCTCGCGCGACGCATTTATAGAAGTTTTGTGGTTTTGTATCCGGAGAGACTCGCGGATGCTTTACCCGTGATTTTGGTCTCGTTGAGATTTCTTAAAGTATGGTTTTTATCTCGGTGGAATATTGTAGAGTGCGAGAGAGAGAGAGGGGGAGGATGCAGCGGTTGTTCTCTCTCTTGCAAATGATGTGGACAGAGAGAGAGAGATATTTTTTCTCTCTCTTTTACTGTTTTTTGCTTTTTCCCTTTGCAGCGAACATTTTATTCGCTACTGAGTTGAGTATTGGTATGGAAGTTGGTTCGTTGAACGTGCCATCGTTGCAATCGTTCGCAACGTCTAAGATATTTGAACACGGTGTTCATAATTTTTCGAGTATTGCTCGACGGATTTTTATCCGATATTGTGATGTTATTTTGTGCGACGTGTACTGTGTTTTTCGTCGGAGATATCCGCTCGCTAGGTTTTCATACGTGGGTGCATGCGTGTTCAAATCGCGAGACTTGCTCGATTACGTGATATACAATAGTATTGATGTTTTAAAAGTAATCGTTCCTTTGAGCACGCAATGTCGTTCGAAGAGATCGTTGAAGAGGATTATTTTTAAATACCGTAAAGAAACTGATTATGTTTGCGTCGAACCAGTGTTGATACCATTATCAAAATTTGAACGGTGTATGACCAGAGGTGATTTCCTCCCTCCATTGAACAAAGTGAAGAGAAGATTGGAATATTCATTGCACGACGACGACGATGATTGGGATATTCGTAAAATCAAATGGGACATTAATTTACCGACCGAGAAACTCAATGCTTCACGCGTGAAATTCATATCGAAGTATTTTTCATCGAGTGACGAAGATACGTCGTGAGATGGTTCCTACATTACAGAATTTGGTTTGGGGATACGTCATAAACTTATACCTGAACGATCAATTTCCGCTCGAGTGGAAAACAGCGACGGAACGTCTAATGCGAAAAGATTTGACGAGTCGCGTGAGTTTCATCTACACGAAACGATTTAGCCAAATTATAGTGAAATGGCCCGCGATCGATTCACCGTCCGCGATACTACATATCATCGAGATGGGAGAGCATCGCGTGGTTGGTTGTATAGTGTAGTTACGTTCGTGAGAACTGGAAACTTAACCGACGACGTGAAATCAAAATTGAAAAAACTTCTTTTTAATAATTGATGTGAATTAATATTTTCACAAGATGACGCAAGTTTGCAAGGACATGTTGAAATCGTTAACACATATGTCATGGATGATTCGAACTGTGGACGAGTATCGCGAATGGACGAAATCATGTATTGAATGTTTACAATGGTGTAGGAAATATATGATCATTGTGAAGAAAAACGAAGCACCCATAGGTGTAAAATCGAGTTTGCTGTCGATCATGTGCCGTATGAAAACTTTGAAGGTCTCGTTAGATCATCGGTTTTCATCACGCGTTGGTAGCGGTTTGTATGGAAACGTTGGCGCGAGAGCATCGACTCTTCGTTGGGAGAACATCGAGTCGGCGTTTAAGAATCGTATATCGACCGGCGTTGTGATCAACGTCGAACATGTCGATCCACGTCATTTCTTGCAACACGCGAAGCGAATAGTTACGAATCGTATTACAGAACTTTTGAACGTTCATTTGTCGTTAAAAGTGAACATAGTATTGGAGGCGGAATTTGTGCTGCGCGACGAGGTTTCGGTGAAAAGTTTTAGCACGCGAAACGTCGCGCTCTTTCATTCGTCGAATCTACGTCGCTGGTATGCGAAAGATGTTGTGCCAACGCTTTTGACATCGATAGAAGAGTTTCAAGAACGAGACAGTGGATGGGCGTTATCGAAGATCCTGCATTTGATGGTGAATTCCAACAAATATCAACCGTTACAAGCAGGTTGTCAGGTATCCGTGCCTCGAACAGTGCAATTAAAGAAAGCAGTCCTCAATGTGTACAGTGACGACGATAATGCATGTTTCTATTGGGCAGTGGTGGCAAGCCTATATCCAGCTAAAAATAATTTGAATCGCACATCATCCTATCCGCATTACAGCGATGTGCTCCACACCGAGGGATTCCAATTGCCGATGTTGTTCAAGGACATACCAAAGTTCGAAAAAGCGAACGACGTTTCCGTGAACGTGTTCGAGTGGGGAGGGGAACAAGAAAGATGTCGGACGTTGCATTTGACCTCAAGGAAGCGGGAGAAACATGTAAATTTGCTGCTCATACACGACTCCGAAAACTTGCGCAATCATTATCTCTGTATTAGGAATTTATCTCGTCTGGTTTCATCTCGGATCAGCACGCAGCACAACAAGCATATTTGCGATCGGTAAGATCCACACATGTAAATTTTTTTTCTTTCTTTTGGATGATGGTGGTGGTGGTGGTGGGCGAGAAAAATTAAATTAAAAAATTATGTTTTTTTTGTCAGGTGTCTACAATATTTCAAATCGCAGGAAAAATTGAACATTCACGAGATCGATTGCAGTCGAATGAATGAATGTGCTTTGAAACTTCCGACGGAAGACGATAAGTGGCTGAAGTTCAAGAATTATGCGTACAAGGAACCGACACCGTTCGTTATCTACGCAGACTTGGAATGCCTGCTGGAGAAACAGAAAGATCAAGGTCATGGAGCTTACTGTAGATATCAATATCACCATGCCTTCAGCGTAGGCTACTACCTCCATTGTCGATACGACAGTTCGTTGAGCGAGTATCGGGCTTATCGTGATGAGAAAGATTGTACCGCATGGTTTGCATCGAAGTTGTACGAGTTGAGCTGTAAATTGCAGCCGGTGTTTGATCGAACGGTTCCAATGGCTCCGTTGACCGCCGCGCAAATCTCAACTTTTCGTACCGCTACGTATTGTCACGTGTGCGAAGAACCACTCGGTAATGACGACGTGCGAGTGCATGATCATTGTCATTTCACAGGTGCGTATCGGGGTCCGGCGCACAGCCGTTGCAATCTGAGCTATCAATCCTCGTACGTGATACCGGTGGTTTTTCACAATTTGTCCGGCTACGACGCACACTTTTTCATCAATGAATTGTCAAACGCGTTTGAAGGTAAAATAGACGCGTTACCGCTGACGAAAGAGAAGTACATTTCTTTCACGAAACACAGTAAGAGGAATAATGATGCGATCAAAAAATCGTGGAAGAAGTGCATAAAGTTTCGATTCATCGATTCGTTCAAATTCTTGAATTCGAGTCTGGACAAGTTGTCGTCGTACTTGGACAAGAGCGACTTGCATATCGTGAGGAGCCAATTCAATCGTCTTTCGAACGATGATTTTCATCTTCTAACCAGGAAAGGCGTTTTCCCATACGACTATGTATCGACCTATGACAAATTAAGCGACACTTGTTTACCACCGCGCGAAGCATTTTATAATCAGTTATGCGACAGCGAGATATCCGACGTCGACTATTGTCACGCGAACGAAGTTTGGTCACGTTTCGGTATACAAACGTTAGGACAGTACAGCGACTTGTACTTGAAATTGGATGTGTTGTTGTTGGCCGACGTGTTTGAAAATTTTCGCGAAAAGTCGCTCTAGAATTATAAACTCGATCCAGCACACTATTATACGTTGCCTGGTTTCGCGTGGGACGCGATGCTAAAATTGACGAAGATCGAGTTGGAATTGTTCACCGACGTTGACATGCTTTTGTTCGTGGAGCGGGGAATACGTGGTGGGTTGAGTCAATGTTCGCATCGTTACGCGCGCGCGAATAACAAGTATATGTCGACGTACGATTCGGCCGAACCGTCCAGCTATCTGATGTATTTCGATGTTAATAATTTGTATGGCTGGGCCATGTCGCAGCCTTTGCCGCACAGGGGTTTCCAATGGGTTGACGATACGAGTAATTTCAACATCGATTCCGTGCCGATCGACAGCCCCGTCGGGTACATTTTAGAGGTCGACTTAGAGTATCCTCAGGAAATTCATGATGCTCACGCGGATCTTCCATTTTGCCCGATTCACGAGGTTGGGACGTTGCAAAAGAAACTGTTGACAACGCTTAGCGATAAGAATCGTTACGTTCTCCATTATCGATACCTCCAGCAATGTTTGAGGTATAATTTAAAATTAAAGAAAATTCATCGGATACTGAAGTTTGAACAATCATGTTGGTTACGCCGTTACATAGATTTAAATACGAGGTTGCGCGCCAACGCAAACAATGACTTCTCGAAGAATCTGTTCAAACTGATGAACAATGCAGTGTTTGGAAAAACGATGGAAAACGTTCGAAATCATGTAAACGTAAAGTTGCTCTCGCGATGGAGCGGTCGATACGGGGCTGGACGTTTAATAGCTCGACCAAATTTCCATAGCTGTACTGTATTCTCCGAGGATTTTGTCGCAGTTCAAATGAAGCAGCTCTCTATTAAATTTTATAAACCTATTTACATAGGCATGTCAGTGTTGGACATATCTAAATTACATTTGTATGATTTTCATTATGGCTACATGCTTCCAAATTTTCAAGAAAGATGCAGGATTTTGTACACGGACACGGACAGTTTAATTTATCAGATTATTTGCGACGACGCGTACGAGATGATAAAACGTGACATTCACCGATACGATACTTGCAATTATGACAGAAATAACGTGTACGGCGTTCCGATCGCGAATAATAAAGTATTAGGATTAATGAAGGACGAGAACGGAGGTAAAATCATGACGGAGTTTGTGGGTCTTCGCTCGAAAATGTATGCTATTCGAGTACAAGACAAAGACGATGTAAAAAAGATTAAAGGAATTAAGACTAACGTGACGATTAAAAATATAACTTTCGACGACTATTTAGCATGCCTTCACGATCATTTAGAAAAATCAGTTTGCGTTAAATTGATAATGTCTGTACAACATCAAGTGTATTCAGTATCACAGAGTAAATTAGCATTGAGTCCATACGATGATAAACGATACATTTTAAACAATTCGATCGAAACCCTTCCTTGGGGACATTATAAAATCGCGAAAGGGGGAGGCAGGAGGGAGAGGGAGTGGGGGGAGTTAGAAAAAATAAAAGCGGTTATATAATTTCATCGATGTTTCGAATCCCGTGTTGCGCGCGCGCGTGTTCACTTTTATTTGTAAGCGGAAAAGGGGCGTATACGCTCCTTGTATTGTTATCTTGCGTGTAAGAAGGGGGGAAAAATGGTAGGGGAATTGTATATATAAGCTTTTGGCATTGCGTACAGCGAGTAGTGCGTTCTACAGATTACTTTCTTATAGCGCAGTTGTTCTTCAGTATTATAATATTCACAATGTCAAATCAAATCAATAATTTTTTACATAAAAATGGATCTCACAACGATTATAAAAATTATGGGTAAGTAAAAGAAAGTTTGAAGGGAATAAAATGTTCCTTTTATGAAAGAAGAAAAAAAATATTGTATGTTATTTCTTTTATAGATACTCCATTTCGATGAAACGGTCGTTTCAACAGTCGCAACCCCAGTCGCAGCAGAAACAGTTGCAGATACCGCGCAACGCGCGAATCTTGGGTAGAAGATACTCCATAGCCGGCAATTATTTCAAGTTCCTTGAAATTTGTGTACGCGTGGATGAAAATTTGCGCGTCGAGTTTGTCTTGGGGGACAATCGTGGAACAGAGATTTCTTTTTCAATGGCTACGTGGAAACTGCTGGTGAAAACTAGAGATTATATTCACAATTACTTCGACGCGGACAAGAAGGAAAAACAAATTGATGAGACTTTATCGTTACAAATTGTTAATTTTAATGGAATGAGTCTAATCAAGTTGTTCGATTCTCAAGCATCGATTTATGTTACGAAAGAGACGATGGATAATTTGTACAAATTAGAGTTATGTATGGATCATATGTATTCATGGTTATTAGAAAATATTCCAGAAATTCAGGATAGATTCGCGAAGCTCGTTGACATTGTAAAAAACTCCAATAACGAGCAGAATTATGCGACCGTAATTTTTACAAACGAATTGTTCGAACGAAATTGTCTGATCGATTGCGAATTGTTAGCTTTATGTTTAGATCTAATCGTATCGAAAGCGAATCGTTGAAATTGTGTGCATGTGGGGGGAATTAATTAGTATTAATGTAAAAAGCATTTATGTATTTTTTCATGTTTATTAGAGAAACAAAAATAAACATTACATTATACAATTAAAGTACAGATGATTTCTTTATCCAAGAGTTATGTGACGAATCCAGCCCCAACCATTTTACATATATTTCATTTCCTTTTCGACGCAATACTTTTTCTACTAAATACACGTCGGCATATTTGGTAGCGCGTATCTCGTATTCGTAAAATCCTCCAGCGATAGGTTTGTTCTGCAAATCAACCAAAAGGTACGTGACGGGGTTCGTTCGTTTCACCGTCGCGATCTTAAATACTTCCGTTGACCAGTTCGGCGTGTATCCTTTGTCGAATACGGTTTTGAACTTGCTGATACGCACATAGTCGCCAACTTTGAATTTCGCAGGACCGGCGATCTTGACGTTGCTGTATACGGTAGATAAAAGATGTTTCTCATTTTTATGATTCACGTTTGCAGGTCGCATACGAATGGTGCGATGTTTTTGATTATTGTAGTCCTTAATCAACGTGGATAGCTCGTCGATCCAACGATATTTTCCGCTCAACGAGAAAAATTTCCACATGTTGTTCTTCAATGTACGATTGAATCGTTCGACTATGGACGCTTTCATAGTGCTGAATGTGGAATAGTGGTTGATGTTACGTTTCTTCAGATATTCTTGAAAATCTTTATTGTAGAATTCTTTCCCCATATCGGTTTGCAAATTGTTCGGTATTCGACCATCTTTTTTCAACACCGACGCGAAAGCTTTGCACACATCGTCAGAATTTTTGCTTTTTAAAGGAACGGCCCAGGCATACTTGCTGAATGTATCGATTATCGTAAGAATATATCGATGTGCTCGATTCTCTCTTGCGTACGGTTGAACTTCAACGATATCAGCTTGCCAGAGATCGTCGAGTCCTCGCGTAACCACTCGCCTCCGCCGGAAGTAACGTCTCGCCGGAGCATGCAGTTCATTCACCAAGTTCACTTTGTCGCCGCTCATGATTTCACCTTATCAGTCTGCGGTCGCTCGAAATTAAGATACGCTAATTTAGTTATCCTTGCGTTGACCGCTGCCGCGCTCTCTTTTGCGTTATCGATGAATCTGCGGTCGCTTGAAATTAAGATACGCTAATTTAATTATCCTTGCGTTCTCGAAGTCTTCTCGACCGCTGTCGCGTCCTCTTTTGCGTTATCGATGGACTTTTCAGCTATTGACGCTTTTTGCATTATCGGAATCTCTTCTGTGGTTGCTGCTACCGCTACAGTCAACAAGTCTCTGAAACGAAGTCTCATACGAGAATCCAATTCCTCGAAAGCGACGCGCACACTGTGTTGCTGCTGTTCTTCGATACGTCGCATTTGTCCGTATATTTCGGTAAATTTCTCTAATAAAGATTTATGTAACTGTTCGAATTTCGCGACTATGTTCCCCTCTCCAGTCAGCTCGAGTAATCTCTTGTACATAGCAGTATTAAGCCTTTCGAACCTGACATCCAATTCCTTGCCAGTTTCAAAACCGCCTACTGTAACTTTCTTTTGCAGTTCGTCTACGAGTAATTCAAGTTGCGCCAACTTTCCCTGATTCGCTTTGCCAGTGCTCGTAAGTTCCTCCAAGTTGTGGATTTTATTTAATATTTGATTTTCAAGGTTATCAATCTTTTTCGGCCAGTTGCTGTTAACTTTGTGTTCCACACTTGCAAGTTTGTGCTCGATGTTGCCAGCAAATTTCACAACGGCATTCAATTTTTCTCGATCCACGATACCCTCAGCTTTCGTTGTTTCGAACAACTTATCCTCCAGCTCGACAAATCTTTGACGTAGCTTTTCATCGATATTTTTGTTATTCTGCTCGATGCACGTCTCAACGTGTTTCTTCAGATTCTCGTGATTGGATTCGTCGTTTGTCACGAATTTTTGGAGAATTTCGATCGCGCGTTTCATCGAGTGAACATCGTCGATAGTTTCATACAGGTCGTACGTAAATGTTTTTTTCAACGAATCGATCGCGTCGTCGACGTAACTTTTTGTTGTCGAGTCGCTGGCGAAAACCGGAGTTGCCAAATATCGAATAATTCGAGATTTTGCATCGAAAAATTCGTTGTCACTGTTCAAAATTACCGCCCTCTCGTTGATAACGTTGTCGAGATACTTCTTCGTTGCAGCGTCGTTGGTGTTAATAGGAACTTTTATACTTTCTATAGGTAGACCCAATGCATCGAACTCGTCATTCTCGTCCGATACGTGTAGAACGTATTTTCTTATCATATTTATCAGATCGAACATAAATCTATTGAAATAATTCGTGTTCATTGAATTGTCCTTGTGATGTTCATGTTTCGTGTCTATATTCGCCACGATGTCTTGGATAGCCTGCTTTAGCGAATCACGAGACGATGATTTCTTGCTGCTGCTGTTACGCATCGTTGCTGCTGCTACTGCTCCAATTTCTTTCGACAATCGATGTTTTACCGCCGTAATCACTAACAAAAATGATGCAATCGTCGCAAAAGCATTTTATTTATATGAGCGTGGCATAACCTTGAAGAATTCCTCGGCAACTAATGTCTCCATTTTACCACGAAAACTTTCCTCAAAGATTTTTAGTTGGTTACCGATTGAGCTGTCCGTTTCATCTTTCATATTCTGTTTTAACGCTTCAACCTTTTGCTCCAATACCGAAAATACGTTATCAATTTTCACATTAATTTCATCGTTATCTGAATCAATTGATTTAATTTTCTGATCACTGTCGTATTGAAAATTATATATTTTAGCCAGCACTTTATTCCTCCATTTCTCATTAGTCTGCTGTATATCTTTCGTTAGTTTCTCGTTAGCCGTTATTTTATCCATGAGTTCGGATTTCCATTTCGCACTAGTCTCTTTGACATCCTTCGCCAACTTTTCGTTAGCCGTTATTTTACCCACGAGTTCGGATTTCCATTTCGCACTAGTCTCTTTGACATCCTTCGCCAACTTTTCGCTAGCCGTTATTTTACCCACGAGTTCGGACTTGCATTTTAGGCTAGTCTGTTTGGCATCCTTCGCCAACTTTTCGTTAGCCGTTATTTTATCCATGAGTTCGGACTTGCACTTCGCACTAGTCTGTTTAGCATCCTTCGCCAACTTTTCGCTAGCCGTTATTTTACCCACGAGTTCGGACTTGCATTTTAGGCTAGTCTGTTTGGCATCCTTCGCCAACTTTTCGTTAGCCGTTATTTTATCCATGAGTTCGGACTTGCACTTCGCACTAGTCTGTTTAGCATCCTTCGCCAACTTTTCGTTAGCCGTTATTTTATCCATGAGTTCGGACTTGCACTTCTCGCTAGCCTGTTTGGCATCCTTCGCCAACTTTTCGTTAGCCGTTATTTTATCCATGAGTTCGGACTTGCACTTCTCGCTAGCCTGTTTGACATCTTTCGCCAACTTTTCGTTAGCCGTTATTTTATCCACGAGTTCGGACTTGCACTTCTCGCTAGCCTGTTTGACATCTTTCGCCAACTTTTCGTTAGCCGTTATTTTACCCACGAGTTCGGACTTGTATTTTACACCGGCCTGTTCGACACCCTTCGTCATTTTTTCGTTAGCTGTTATTTTTCTACGAAGCTCGTCGTCGCCTCTTTTCGATACATCGTCAACGTACGATCTAGTGGCCGCGTCATCGTTTTGAAGCGGTTCCGCCAAATGTTTGATCCTCTTGTTTCGAGCTGTGTACGATTCCGTTGAGAAGCACATCGTATTATTCTGCATGTACTCGTGAAGCGATGACGTGACAGTATCGTCGCCTATCTTTGAAACGCGATCGACGTACAGTTTGGTGGCTGCGTCATCGTTCGTCGTAGGATTTGCGACACGAGCGATCTTAGCGCCTCGCGCATCGTACAAATTGCCGATCGCGCATATGGCATTGTCGTGTACATAATTTTTACATATCGAATGGAAAGTTGAAATATCTGCCAGTACTTTCGACTCGGGCGTACTATGTTTATACAACGTACCAAATTTATTAATAGACATTTTTTTTCGTTTCTCGGTTCAGTTGTTTTCTTCTCCTTTCTTCTTCTTCTTCTTCTTCTTTAACACCAACAACTCGAGTAGATCTTGCTGTTGCTCGATCTGTTGTATTTGTCGACAAATGTCGTCGAGTCTGAACTCAATATTTTTAAATCTGTCCTCCCAATTTTCATCTACGGATAACGTTTGATTGGTTTCGCAGCAATTCCAACGGATACTCATTTTATCGAACCATTTGATAAATTTACGAACAGGCATTTCATTCGTCACTAACGTAATAAATATTCGAGCAATTTAATTTATAATCAATCCAGCTTCGCGAAGTTCTTCGATTATGGATGTTATTTCATTGTTGTGGTTGGTATGACCAGCATTTTTCGATGCAATCAACAATTTCAGACGATCTACCAGCTCATTTGGGTCATCCCAATGCACATAATCGACCGGATTGTTGGTTACACGCATCATCGTCGTTGGAATATTTATACCTTTTCCACGTAACGCTGAGAACAGTGGTCCTATAATAGTTTTGTACTTGTAGCCCTTGTTTCCCATTATCTGATTACCACGTCGGTGCGCATGCGTAGCGATGAGAATGTTTCTATAAATTTCCTTATCATTCTCGGTGTACAGGTTCTCGTTGGGTATTCTTTTGAATATCAATTCGTAGAGACCTGGAGTTCCTCTGTACCTAATTTTATTAATAACAATATCATCGTTGCTTTCCACGTCGAACGCAACGTTTCCAAGCATCAGTTTGTTATTATGAAAATACACTCCGTACACATTGTCCTGACTTGTCGGCGGTCCGCTAAAGAAATTTCTCAAGTATTCGCTCGCTAAAGGTCCAAGATTACTGAACAAATGCTCGTATTCGTCGCGATGCTTTTCAGGGCTTCTCAAAATATTTCGCACCGATGATTCCAGCGATGTTGCAGCCGTTGGAGATGATTCGAAAGCTACCTCCCGATGCATTGAAGGTGTTGGTTCGAGCACCATATTGGTGTTCGCATCATCGTCGTCGTCGTCGTCGTCGTCGTCGTCATCGTCAACATAGTCGGCGTCATCGCTGACACCGATGGGGGAATATACTTTATTCTTCTTCTTTTTCAAATGCATCCTTGGAGTTAATGCCGCTTCATCGTGTGTCCTCTTTTTCTTAATAAATTCTCTCTCCACTTTCTTCTTCTTCTTCTTCACAGAGAACAGCGACTGCTGTGTTTGCAAATCCAACGATCGGTCAGCATTTGATGTATTATCTTTCGCTTCCGTAGCTGTATTTTGAACCAGCTGTTTCAATGGTTCCACGATCGGACGTAAATTCGTCTCAATGTTAGACTGTACATCCATTTTCCCAACTTTCAAGGCTAAACTCTTTTTACGTATGACGTCACTGGTCTTAGCTATTTCCTTAACGATGGCAGCTCGCAGGTTTTTCTTTGACGGACGCATATCGAGTGGGAGCACGATGTGACACCGACACCTCTTACCGTCCAAATGAGCTGGATCACAGCACGACGAATTCGTTAAATCCGCGTCTGTAACGTCCTCGGTTCACAGGGCTGTCTTTGTCGATTACAAGGAATTCATATTTGTTTCGCCAACACCTTGAACAAACTGCGTTGAAACTTTCGAACGACATATCAGTATTCACATGATCCTGATGAACGTGTCGCAGATTCATGGCATCTTGATTGAATAGAATCAATAGATTGGCATTGTCGCGAATCAAATGTTTGGGTATTCTCGCGTATGATTGCGACAGATAGAAACAATCGACGTGCGAATGTCTGCCCATCGCGAAATATTCTCTCATAACGTCCTGTTCATCACAAGCAACGTCGTCGAAGATAAATATCGAATTCGGTCGAGCATCCGCCGGGGGAATCACGTCCGCGTTGTCCGAATAGGCAAAGTAACCTACGTCCTTGCCCACGTGTGAGAACAAGTTGTTCAAGTATTGATATTTTGGTTGACGTAACGATTTCGAATACACATACACATTTGCGAATCGCAGTCCATTAGAACTTTCCAACAGGCTAATCATGACGTTCGTTTTACCACATCCTGACGGGCCGCTTATCACGCATCGTATAGTACTCGGTAGCAATGGCCCATGCTTCCGAATTATCTCGTCATGGTCGTCGAACGTGCGGTAGGTCGGAACCCGGATATTCAAGGACTGTCGTACGAAACGCATGCTCTCTCTCGACTGTCTTTTGTTATGCTAAATTTTCTTCTCGAACGATAAGGTATTTATACGAGAACTCAAGCATCATAGATATCAGTCTTCTCGTATTCAAATGATAGAGCACATCTCCATGTAACTAACGCACGTACATTTTTTTGTTCATTATCAAACAAAAGAATTTTTGACATAACAGCTTCATATACCGCTACAGACTGGTAAGAAACAGCTCTGTATACCGCTACAGACTGGTAAGAAACAGCTCTGTATACCGCTACAGACTGGTAAGAAACAGCTCTGTATACCGCTACAGACTGGTATAAACAGCTCTGTATACCGCTACAGACTGGTATAAACAGCTCCCTATACCGCTACAGACTGGTATAAACAGCTCTGTATACCGCTACAGACTGGTATAAACAGCTCTGTATACCGTTACGGACTGGTAAAAGACATTCCCTGACAAGATTAGGTATGGGTCTGATAAGGAAGAAGGGTCGACGAGCGGTTAAGGGGAAGAAGAAGAAGAAGAACTACAGTAGCTACAATATTGGAAGAATTCTACCAATTGCCAAACGAGGTGGTTTTCTACCGCTGCTGTTTCCTGCTTTGGGAGCTTTGGGAGCATTGTCAGGCGGTGCTGCTGCAGTGGCTAAAACGATAAACGAGGCGAAAGCTGCGAAGAAACAATTGGAAGAATTGGAACGACACAATCGTGCCATGGAGGGCCGTGGAGTGTATCTTGCACCATACAAGCGTGGGAAAGGAATAAAGAAAAAAAAAAAGGAAGACGAAACGAAAAAAAGTAGATAACTCAACGACGGATCTTGAATTGAAAATTGCCTGTAGAAAATTACCACATTTTCGCGGAGTTTTCATGCTCGATGCATTGCCCAATAAAATATGGATAAATGAACGAGGAATAGTCAATCTGGATAGCAGTCATGGTCCAGGAACACACTGGGTTGCATATATAAAGCAGAAGTCGCGAATCAGCTACTTCGATAGTTTTGGAAATCTTCAACCACCAATCGAATTAATTCGATACTTCGGACCGAACGTGGTAATCTCATACAATCGCAAGAATTATCAAAATTACAACGAAAGCGTATGTGGACAATTGTGCGTAAAATTTTTGCGAGAATCTCTGACATAGCATTTTTAATCATTCTACCGCCGCTGCAAGAATGTCCTACACGTTCACGTTATCGGGAAGAAGTAGCGTCTTATCGTCCAAGTACTTCCCACCTATAGATCTGAGCAATGCCAACTACGAACTGGGTCTGCTCGATTTGCAAACTTATTACACAATACCAAACATCAGTTCGAATATTGGAAACAATAAATTTTATTTCGACGACAAAGATGAAGAGATAAGCATCCCAGATGGTTCGTACGAACTGGAGGCGATCAACGCTTACTTGAGGCGCGAGATAAGCATGCGGTATCCTGCAGCCAAAGATAAGAACGATCCGGAATACCCGCTGATCTTGCGAGCGAACAACAATACTATGAAAAGCGAAATTAAAAGCGCATATAAGATAAATTTTACAATGCCTAATAACGTGGGCCCTATTCTAGGATTCTCTATGAATCGTGTTTTATCGCCAAACACATGGCATATATCGGACACCCCCGTGAATATCATTAATACGAATATTATTCGAATAGAATGCAACGTAACCACCGGTTCGTACGATAACGGGAAACTGGTTCACACGATACACGAATTCGCGCCCAACGTGTCGCCAGGGTATAAAATATCGGAAACGCCGGCACGAGTCATTTACCTTCCGATCGTCACACGGTCAATGGATGATTTAACGATTCGCATTGTGGACCAGTCGGGACGTTTAATTGATTTTCGAAACGAAGAAATCACGATACGATTGCACGTTCGTCGAACCATCTCATAACCTCGGTAAAGAAACGTCATGCTAATTCACAATAATACGCCAAGCTTCAAAGACGGTGTATCGTTCCAAAATAATAATAATAATAACAATAGTAATAAGGAGAATAAGACGAGGAAATTAACTGCACGAAACGTTAAATATCTACAATCTTTGGGATTTGTCGTCAACAAGTAATCGCGCGCCCTCGCATCATGTCGTATGACATTTTGAACGTCTCCGAAGCACCGATCTTCGACAATCGAATAACTAAGATCGAACTGCACACCTACAATCCGTACGCCAACACTACGTTTGGAAACAGCGATGAGATAAGAATACCCATTCAACATCAAGACTTGTACACTCTTCCGTGTAAAAGCTTCCTATACGTGGAGGGAAGACTCAGCCTACCGGGAGGATTGGCAAACGACACGGTAGCTCTAGACAACAATGCGGTGGCGTTTATGTTCGACGAGATACGTTACGAACTGAACGGAGTGGAAATCGATCGGTCCAGAAATCCCGGTACAACGACGACCTTGAAGAATTATGCGAGTCTGAACATTACGAAGAACAACGCGCTGTCCAACGCAGGCTGGATGTACAGGAACGATGATCAACGGAGGGAAAATCTCATCGCAACGCCTACGAATTTTCGAAATTTCAACTTTTGCGTGCCTATGAACACATTGCTAGGCTTCTGCGAAGATTACAAACGCGTTGTAATAAATGCTCGGCACGAATTGATTTTGATTCGCGCGCGCAACGACGCTAACGCGCTACGAAGCTGGTCCGACAATGTGAAACCTGTCCTGGATTTGTATAAAATTCAATGGAGAATGCCACACGTCGCTTTGGATGAAATACACAAGTTGTCGATGCTGCGTATTCTTGAGAGCGAAAGATCGATCAGCATGAGTTTCCGTTCGTGGGAACTGTACGAATATCCGATGCTGCAAACAACCACGAAGCACACGTGGGCGATAAAAACGGCTCCGCAAATGGAAAAACCGCGATACGTGATATTCGCGTTACAAACCGAAAGGAAAAATGATTTAAAGAAAAACGCTACCCAATTCGATTCCTGCTTCTTATCTAATATTCGACTTTACTTGAACTCGGAAATGTATCCCTACGACGATTTGAACATCGATTTCGAAAAGGATAAGTACGCGTTGCTCTACGACATGTACGCGAAATTTCAAGAGTCCTATTATGAAAAAAACGACGGTGAGGTGTTATTGAATACAATCGACTTTCTACTGTATGGACCGTTCGTAGTCATCGATTGCTCGCGACAAAACGAAGCGCTGAAAAATGCGACCATCGACGTGCGAATCGAATTCGAATGTCGAAAGGATGTCCTACCTTCGACGGCTGCATACTGCTTGATGATACACGACTGCATCGTGGAATACAACCCGTTGACGAGCATTGTTAGAAAAATTATATAAATGCGAAAAATAATATTGTAAACTAATATGATTTTTTGAAAAATATACATGCCCTATCATAAAAAATGTTCTCTCTTCACCCCCCTGAACAAACCGCTAACCGAATAGCTACAATAAGAAAATAACTATAATTTTTAGGGAAATTTTGGATAGGATTGTGGGTATTTTAAAAAAAATGTATATTAATATATGTTAAATAAATTCTTTTATTAAAATCCTTTTTACTACAAATTTTAAAACATGATCGACATCAATATATTGTTACGGCGACTTGTCCAAATCAAATCGCTGTAATGTGAAACTGCCCTGTTGTGAGCAACTCCTTAAAGAAAAATAGAAGAGAGGGGTTGCCACGGAGGTGTTTTATCAACGGACAATCGGGGAGTCGGGATCGGACCGTCGAGCGATCAACACCATCTAATTCGAAGATCTCTAACATATTCTAATTCAGTTGTATTATAGTTCGTGTTCTCTATTGTAAATAAAATGCCGCGACGCGGGAGAAGTGTTGTAATCCGTAACAATATATATAATCTTCCTCTTCTTTCGCAAGAAATAACTATAATTTTTAGGGAAATTTTGGATAGGATTGTGGGTATTTTAAAAAAATGTATATTAATATGTGTTAAATAAATCCTTTTTATTACAATCTTTTTTACTAAAAATTTTGAAACATGATCGACATCAATATATATATATATATATAATCTTCTTCTTCTTCTTTCGCCAACGCGTCGCGTTGATGGCAATCGCAAGCTTTCTCCTCCTCCTTCTCCTCCTTCTCCTCCTCCTCCTCCTCAGGATGACGCTCTTAATTTAAAAAATCATTATTAAAAAATAAATTTTAATTTCTTTTAAAATAACATTTGTTATACATACCTCTTCTCATCCATGGTATAATCGTAGATTCCGCACTCGTCCACACCGCTTCTTGATGATGATATCGACATGATTGTGGGATGAGCATCGATCGGCACGTTGCCACAATTTTCCCCCAGTACATATGGGCAGTTTCTGGACCAGAAGTGATGCTCCGACATAGCCCTGTCGTTATGTTGCCACCGATGCAATTCGATGTCGCATGCAAAACATGCGACAAAATCGTCCTGCCCCAGATAGTAAAATCCTGCGGCTGCAAGCTCCTCCGGCTGAATATACTCAATTGGCCAGAATTCGAAACTTCGAAGTCTATCCTCCTCGCGTCGATAGTCCATTATTATCTCTTTCTGCAAAGAAAAAGGTATCGTGGAAATGAAGAAATAATAGTAACTAAAAAAGGAAAAAATACGTTACCTTCCATGAACTACTTCCAAAGGACGCGCTCCTCGCTGAGGGCACAGTGATACTGAGCCGTTGATTGCAATCGCAATCCTCCGCGTCCTCCTCCTCCTCCTCCTCCTCCTCCTCCTCCTCTTCAAGAAGACCCTGTTAATTAAAAAATAATCGTCATTAAAAAAATTAATTTTAATTTTTTAAATAACAATTATTATACATACCTCTTCTCATCCATCGTATCAACACCGATCGGCACGTTGTTATAATTTTTTCTCCCCGAAGACATCACCTCGACCAAAAAAGGCTTCGCACAGGCTTCCGTCTTTCGTTCTATTTCTACAAAAAATGCACCATAAAAATAATTGTAAAAAATAAAAATAATTGTAAAAAATAAAAATAATTGTAAAAAATAAAAATAATTGTAAAAAATAAAAATAATTGTAAAAAATAAAAATAATTGTAAAAAATAAAAAATAAAGAATAAAAAAATTACCTTGCTGGTACCAATTGCGAAAGATTCGCACCTCGCTTAGGAGTGCGCACACAGGCTTACGCCTTTCGCTCTATTTCTACAAAAAATGCACCATAAAAATAATTGTAAAAAAATAAAAAATAAAAAATAAAAAAATTACCTTCGAGGTACCACTTGCGAAAGACGCGCACCTCGGTGAGGGCACAGTGATACTGTACCCTCCGCTTCGATGTTGAACTAGGCGTCCAACAATGAAGCCTGCATGGCGGGTCTATTGGCCCATACTTCGGGTCCGCGGCTAAAATTTCGAATTTAGGGCAACCGAATGTTTCTAAATTAACATACTGAACGCCAATTTGGCTTAACAAATCCTGTTCTACATGACCTATTATAAGCGATTATGGGATCCCTGTATCCGCGAATAAAAAGTTTAATTAATGCCGAAATATCTATCTGTTTATAATTCTTTTGCCCCGAAAAATTTTTGAAAGGAATCCCATGAATGAAATTCGTGACGTACCATGCAGACTTTCTATCAGCTTCACTTAAATCGCTGTATTGGACGCCTAGCTCGAATTCATATAGAGACGCGAAGCCTGTGCGCACATTTACGATGGCTAGTTCTTTACAAAGAAACTGCTTATTTACGCTAAATCCGTCCATATCTATAATAAAGTCTATTCGCGACATGATTGATTTTTTTAATATAATTATTAAGTTTTCACTAGCACACTGTTTTTCACTGTCACTTTGTCTTTTACAACAACGATTTGTTTTGCTCCGCATTAGGCTTCGTCTATTTATTAACATGCACACATGCACTTCTCTCACATCGTTATAATCCATCTCACTCTCTCTCCAAAACGATAAAGTAGAAAAATACATCTCTCCATCCATATCGTTGCAAGATAGAGAAACTGCTGCAAAAGAGAATGCGGTGCAAGAGAAAAAACCGAGATAAAAAAACCTTACTTTAATAAATCTCAACGAGACCGAAATCCTAATATCGCTTCGCAAGCGACTTCCCGGGTAAAGCATCCGCGAGTCTCTCCGGATACAAAACCACAAAACTTCTATAAATGCGTCGCGCGAGAAAAATCATGCGTCGTCTTATGCAAGAGAGAGAACAACCGCTGCATCCTCCCCCCCTCTCTCTCGCTCGCTACAATATTATACCGAGATAAAAAAAACTTACTTTAAGAAATCTTAATGAGACCAAAATCACGGGTAAAGCATCCGCGAGTCTCTCCGGATACAAAACCACAAAACTTCTATAAATGCGTCGCGCGAGAAAAATCATGCGTCGTCTTATGCAAGAGAGAGAACAACCGCTGCATCCTCCCCCCCTCTCTCTCGCTCGCTACAATATTATACCGAGATAAAAAAAACTTACTTTAAGAAATCTTAATGAGACCAAAATCACGGGTAAAGCATCCGCGAGTCTCTCCGGATACAAAACCACAAAACTTCTATAAATGCGTCGCGCGAGAAGAATCATGCGTCGTCTTATGCAAGAGAGAGAACTACCGCTACATCCTCCCCCTCTCCCTCTCTCTCTCGCACTCTACAATATTCCAGATAAAAAAACCATACTTTAAGAGAAACCAAAATCCCCCGATATCGCTTTGCAAGATAAGCAACTTCCGGGTAAGGCGTCCGAGAACCTCTCCGGATGCAAAACCGCAAAACTCCTTATCGGTGACTTCCCCCCTCCACACGACGCGTGCCGCTCACGATGATGCTTCCTTCCCTTTACCCCACCCCGGCTCAGCCTTCCCCTCGCCCTTGATTGCAGAACGCAACCTATATACCTACTAACAACAAAAACAAGAAGAACAACAAGAACAACAAGAACTACAACTACAACAAGGACGACAACAACATGAACAACAACAACAACAATAACAACAACAACAACAACAACAAGAACTACAAGAACAACAAGAACAACAAGAACAACAGGAACAGCAACAAAAAGAACAACAAGAACAACAAGAACAACAAGAACAACAAGAACAACAAGAACAACAAGAACAACAAGAACAACAAGGACAACAAGAACAACAAGGACAACAACAAGAACAACAAGAACAACAAGAACAACATGAACAGCAAGAACAACAAGAACGACAAGAACAACAAGAACAACAAGAACAACAAGAACAAGAACAGCAAGAACAACAACAAGAAGAACTACATGAACAACAACAACAAGAACAACAAGAACAACAACAACAACAGGAACAACAAGAACAACAACAACAACAAGAACAACAAAAACAACAACAACAACAACAAGAACAACAACAACAAGAACAACGAGAACAACAAGAACAGCAAGAGCAACAACAACAACAACAAGAACAACAACAACAAGAACAACAAGAACAACAACAACAAGAACATCAAGAACAACAACAACAAGAACAACAAGAACAAGAACAACAAGAACAACAAGGACAACAACAACAATAACAACAACAAGAACAACAAAAACAAGAACAAAACAACAAGATGAACAATAAGAACAACAAGAACAAGTACAACAAGATCAACAAGAACAACAGCAACATGAACAGCAAGAACAACAAGAACAACAAGAACAACAAGAACAACAAGAACAACAAGAACAACAAGAACAACAAGAACAACAAGAACAACAAGAACAACAAGAACAACAAGAACAACAAGAACAAGAACAGCAAGAACAACAACAAGAAGAACTACATGAACAACAACAACAAGAACAACAAGAACAACAACAACAACAGGAACAACAAGAACAACAACAACAACAAGAACAACAAAAACAACAACAAAAACAACAACAAGAACAACAACAAGAAGAACAACAAGAACAACAAGAGCAACAAGAAAAACAAGGACAAGAACAACAACATCTACCAGAACCACAACAACATGAACAACAAGAACAAGAACAACAACAACAACAACGGGAACAACTACAGCAATAACAACAAGGACAAAAAGAATAACAAGAGCAAGAAGAACAACAAGAACAACAAGATCAACAAGAACAACAGCAACATGAACAGCAAGAACAACTAGAACAACAAGAACAACAAGAACAACAAGAACAACAAGAACAACAAGAACAACAAGAACAACAAGAACAACAAGAACAACAAGAACAACAAGAACAACAAGAACAAGAACAGCAAGAACAACAACAAGAAGAACTACATGAACAACAACAACAAGAACAACAAGAACAACAACAACAACAGGAACAACAAGAACAACAACAACAAGAACAACAAAAACAACAACAAAAACAACAACAAGAACAACAACAAGAAGAACAACAAGAACAACAAGAGCAACAAGAACAACAAGGACAAGAACAACAACATCTACCAGAACCACAACAACATGAACAACAAGAACAGGAACAACAACAACAACAACGGGAACAACTACAGCAATAACAACAAGGACAAAAAGAATAACAAGAGCAAGAAGAACAACAAGAACAACAAGAGCAACAAGAGCAACAATAACAACAAGAACAACAAGAACAACAAGAACAACAAGAACAACAAGAACAACAAGAAAAACAAGAACAAGAACAACAACATCAACCAGAACAACAACAACATGAACAACAAGAGCAACAACAGCAACAACAACAACAAGGACAACAAGAACAACAAGAACAAAAAGAACAAAAAGAACAACGAGAACAACGAGAGCAACGAGAACAACGAGAGCAACGAGAACAACGAAAACAATGAGAACAACAAGAGCAACAAAAGCAACAAGATCAACAAGAACAACGAGAACAACAAGAACAACAAGAACAACAAGAACAACAAGAACAACAAAAACAACAAGAACAACAAGAACAACAAGAACAACAAGAACAACAAGAGCAACAAGAACAAGAACAGCAAGAACAACAACAACAAGAACAACAAGAACAACAAGAACAACAAGAACAACAAGAACAACAAGAACAGTAAGACCAGTAAGAACAACAAGAAGAACAATAAGAACAACAAGAAGAAGAACAACAAGAATAACAAGAACAACAAGAAGAAGAAGAACATCAAGAACAACAACAACAGGAAGAACAAGAACAACAACAAAAACAAGAACAACAAAAACAACAACAACAACAACAAGAACAACAACAAGAAGAACAACAAGAACAACAAGAACAGCAAGAGCAACAACAACAACAACAAGAACAACAACAAGAAGAACAACAAGAACAACAACAACAAGAACAACAACAACAAGAACAACAACAACAAGAACAACAACAAGAACAACAACAAGAAGAACAACAAGAACAACAAGAACAACAAGAACAACAAGGACAACAACAACAATAACAACAACAAGAACAACAAAAACAAGAACAAAACAACAACAAGAACAACAACAACAAGAACAACAAGAACAACAAGAACAGCAGGAGCAACAACAACAAC
>NW_027476098.1:2252500-2277500 GCF_051020955.1 Megalopta genalis
AGGAACAACAACAACAACAAGAACAACAAAAACAAGAACAACAACAAGAACAACAAGAACAACAAGAACAACAAGAACAACATGAACAGCAAGAACAACAAGAACAACAAGAACAAGAACAGCAAGAACAACAAGAACAACAAAAACAAGAACAACAACAACAACAACAAGAACAACAAGAAGAACAACAAGAAGAACAACAACAAGAACAACAAGAACAACAAGAACAGCAAGAGCGACAACAACAACAACAACAACAACAACAACAACAAGAACAGCAAGAACAACAAGAGCAACAAGGACAACAAGAACAACAAGAACAACAAGAACAACAAGAACAACAAGAACAACAAGAACAACAACAACAAGAACAGCAAGAACAACAACAACATTAACAACAAGAACATCAACAACCAGTGCAACAAGAGCAACAAGAGCAACAAGAGCAACAAGAACAACAAGAACAACAAGAACGACAACAAGAAGAACACCAAGAACAACAACAAGAAGAAGAACAACAAGAACAACAAGAACAACAAGAAAAACAAAAACAACAAGCCCAACAAGAGCAACAGGAGCAACAAGAGCAACAAGAGCAACAAGAGCAACAGGAACAACAAGAACAACAAGAACAACAAGAACAACGAGAACAACGAGAACAACGAGAACAACGAGAACAACGAGAACAACGAGAACAACAAGAACAGCAAGAACAACAAGAACAACAAGAACAACAACAAGAACGACAATAACAACAAGATCAACAAAAACAACAAGAACAACAAGAACAACAAGAACAACAAGAACAACAAGAACAACAAGAACAACAAGAACAACAAGAACAACAAGAACAACAAGAACAACAAGAACAACAAGAACAACAACAACAACAACAAGAACAACAAGAACAACAAGAACAACAAGAGCAACAAGAACAACAAGAACAACAATAACAACAAGAACAACAAGAACAACAAGAACAACAACAACCAGAACAACAAGAACTACAACAGCAAAAAGAGCAACAAGAACAAGAACAGCAACAAGAGCAACAAGAGCAACAAGAGCAACAAGAACAACAAGATCAACAAGAACAACAAGCACAACAAGAACAACAAGAACAACAAGAAAAACAAGAACAACAAGAACAACAACAACAACAAGGACAACAACAACAATAACAACAACAAGAACAACAAGAACAGTAAGAACAACAAGAACAACAAGAACAGCAAGAACAACAACAAGAAGAACTACATGAACAACAACAACAAGAACAACAAGAACAACAACAACAACAGGAACAACAAGAACAACAACAAGAAGAACAACAAAAACAAGAATAACAACAACAACAAGAAGAACAACAAGAAGAACAATAAGAACAACAAGAACAGCAAGAGCAACAAGAACAACAAGAACAACAAGAACAAGAACAACAACAACAACAACAACAACAAGAGCAACAAGAACAACAAGAACAACAAGAACAACAAGAGCAACAAGAACAGCAAGAACAACAACAAGAAGAACTACATGAACAACAACAACAAGAACAACAAGAACAACAACAACAACAGGAACAACAAGAACAAGAACAACAACAACAACAACAAGAACAACAGGAAGAACAATAAGAACAACAAGAACAGCAACAGCAACAACAACAACAGCAACAAGAGCAACAAGAACAAGAAGAGCAACAAGATCAACCAGAACAACAGGCACAACAAGAACAACAAGAACAACAAGAACAACAAGAACAACAAGAACAACAAGAGCAACAAGAACAACAAGAACAACAAGAACAAGAACAACAAGAACAACAACAACAACAACAACAACAAGAGCAACAAGAACAACAGGAACAACAAGAACAACAAGAACAACAAGAACAACAAGAACAACAAGAACAACAAGAACAACAACAACAATAACAACAACAAGAACAACAAGAACAGCAAGAACAACAAGAACAACAAGAACAAGAACAACAAGAACAACAACAACAACAGCAACAACAAGAACAACAAGAACAACAAGAACAACAAGAGCAACAAGAACAACAAGAACAACAATAACAACAAGAACAACAAGAACAACAAGAACAACAAGGACAACAACAACAATAACAACAACAAGAACAACAAGAACAGCAAGAACAACAAGAACAACAAGAACAGCAAGAACAACAACAAGAAGAACTACATGAACAACAACAACAAGAACAACAAGAACAACAAGAACAACAACAACAACAACAAGAACAACTAGAACAACAACAACAAGAACAACAAGAACAACCAGAACAACAAGAACAACAAGAACAACAAGGACAACAACAACAACAACAAGAACAACAAGAACAACATGAACAGCAAGAACAGCAAGAACAACAAGAACAACAAGAACAACAAGAACAACAAGAACAAGAACAGCAAGAACAACAACAACAACAAGAACAACAAAAACAAGAACAACAACAACAAGAACAACACGAACAACAACAAGAACAACAACAACAACAAGAACAACCAGAACAACAAGAACAACAACAACCAGAACAACAAGAACTACAACAGCAACAAGAGCAACAAGGACAAGATGAGCAACAAGAGCAACAAGAGCAACAAGAGCAGCAAGAGCATCAAGAGCAACAAGAACAACAAGAACAACAAGATCAACAAGAACAACAAGAACAAGAACAGCAAGAACAACAACAAGAAGAACTACATGAACAACAACAACAACAACAACAGGAACAACAACAACAACAAGAACAACAAAAGCAAGAACAACAACAAGAACAACAAGAACAACAAGAACAACATGAACAGCAAGAACAACAAGAACAACAAGGACAACAACAACAATAACAACAAGAACAGCAAGAACAACAAGAACAACAAGAACAAGAACAGCAAGAACAACAACAAGAAGAACTACATGAACAACAACAACAACAACAACAACAGGAACAACAACAACAACAAGAACAACAAAAACAAGAACAACAACAAGAACAACAAGAACAACAAGAACAACAAGAACAACATGAACAGCAAGAACAACAAGAACAACAAGAACAAGAACAGCAAGAACAACAAGAACAACAAAAACAAGAACAACAACAACAACAACAAGAACAACAAGAAGAACAACAAGAAGAACAACAACAAGAACAACAAGAACAACAAGAACAGCAAGAGCGACAACAACAACAACAACAACAACAACAACAACAAGAACAGCAAGAACAACAAGAACAACTAGAACAACAAGAACAGCAAGAGCAACAACAACAACAACAAGAACAACAAAAACAAGAACAACAACAACAAGAAGAACAATAACAACAACAACAAGAACAACAAGTGCAACAACAGGAACAACCAGAACAACAAGAACAACAAAAACAAGAACAACAAGAACAACAAGAACAACAAGAACAACAAGAACAACAACAACAAGAACAACAAGAACAACAACAGCAAGAACAACAAGAGCAACAAGGACAACAAGAACAACAAGAACAACAAGAACAACAAGAACAACAAGAACAACAAGAACAACAACAACAAGAACAGCAAGAACAACAACAACATTAACAACAAGAACATCAACAACCAGTGCAACAAGAGCAACAAGAGCAACAAGAGCAACAAGAACAACAAGAACAACAAGAACGACAACAAGAAGAACACCAAGAACAACAACAAGAAGAAGAACAACAAGAACAACAAGAACAACAAGAAAAACAAAAACAACAAGCCCAACAAGAGCAACAGGAGCAACAAGAGCAACAAGAGCAACAAGAGCAACAGGAACAACAAGAACAACAAGAACAACAAGAACAACGAGAACAACGAGAACAACGAGAACAACGAGAACAACGAGAACAACGAGAACAATGAGAACAACGAGAACAGCAAGAACAACAAGAACAACAAGAACAACAACAAGAACGACAATAACAACAAGATCAACAAAAACAACAAGAACAACAAGAACAACAAGAACAACAAGAACAACAAGAACAACAAGAACAACAAGAACAACAAGAACAACAAGAACAACAAGAACAACAAGAACAACAAGAACAACAAGAACAACAAGAACAACAAGAACAACAAGAACAACAAGAACAACAAGAACAACAAGAACAACAAGAACAACAAGAACAACAAGAACAACAAGAACAACAAGAACAACAAGAACAACAAGAACAACAAGAACAACAAGGACAACAAGAACAACAAGAACAACAAGAACAACAAGAACAACAAGAACAACAAGAACTACAACAACAACAAGGACAACAACAACAACTACAACAAGAACAGCAAGAACAACAAGAACAAGAAGAACAACAAGAACAACAAGAACAACAAGAACAACAAGAACAAGAACAACAAGAACAACAACAACAACAACAAGAACAACAAGAACAACAAGAACAACAAGAACAACAAGAGCAACAAGAACAGCAAGAACAACAACAAGAAGAACTACATGAACAACAACAACAAGAACAACAAGAACAACAACAACAACAAGAACAACCGGAACAACAAGAACAACAAGAACAACCAGAACTACAACAGGAACAACTAGAACAAGAACAACAAGAACAACAAGAACAACAAAAACAAGAACAACAAGAACAACAACAAGAGCAACAAGAGCAACAAGAACAACAAATGCAACAAGAACAACAAGAAAAACAAGAACAACAAGAACAACAAGAACAACAAGAACAACAAGAACAACAAGAACAACTACAACAAGAACAGCAAGAACAACAAGAACAACAAGAACAACAAGAACAACTACAACAAGAACAGCAAGAACAACAAGAACAACAAGAACAACGAGAACAACGAGAACAACGAGAGCAACGAGAACAACGAGAACAACGAGAACAACGAGAACAACAAGAACAGCAAGAACAACAAGAACAACAAGAACAACAAGAACAACAACAAGAACAACAATAACAACAAGATCAACAAAAACAACAAGAACAGCAAGAACAACAAGAACAACAAGAACAACAAGAACAACAAGAACAACAAGAACAACAAGAACAACAAGAACAACAAGGACAACAAGAACAACAAGAACAACAAGAACAACAAGAACAACAAGAACTACAACAACAACAATGACAACAACAACAACTACAACAAGAACAGCAAGAACAACAAGAACAACAAGAACAACAAGAACAACAAGAACAACAAGAACAACAAGAACAACAAGAACAACAAGAACAAGAACAACAACAACAAGAACAACAAGAACAACAAGAGCAACAAGAACAACAAGAACAACAAGAACAACAAGAACAACAAGAACAACAAGAACAACAAGAACAACAAGAACAACAAGAACAACAAGAACAACAAGAACAACAAGAACAACAAGAACAACAAGAACAACAAGATCAACTACAACAAGAACAACAAAAACAAGAACAACAAGAACAACAACAAGAGCAACAAGAGCAACAAGAACAACAAATGCAACAAGAACAACAAGAAAAACAAGAACAACAAGAACAACAAGAACAACAAGAACAAAAAGTACAACAGGAACAACAAGAGCAACAAGAACAACAAGAACAACAAGAACAACAAGAACAACAAGAACAACAAGAACAACAAGAACAACTACAACAAGAACAGCAAGAACAACAAGAACAACAAGAACAACAAGAACAACAAGAACAACTACAACAAGAACAGCAAGAACAACAAGAACAACAAGAACAACGAGAACAACGAGAACAACGAGAGCAACGAGAACAACGAGAACAACGAGAACAACGAGAACAACAAGAACAGCAAGAACAACAAGAACAACAAGAACAACAACAAGAACAACAATAACAACAAGATCAACAAAAACAACAAGAACAACAAGAACAACAAGAACAGCAAGAACAACAAGAACAACAAGAACAACAAGAACAACAAGAACAACAAGAACAACAAGGACAACAAGAACAACAAGAACAACAAGAACAACAACAACAACAAGAACTACAACAACAACAAGGACAACAACAACAACTACAACAAGAACAGCAAGAACAACAAGAACAACAAGAACAACAAGAACAACAAGAACAAGAACAACAACAACAAGAACAACAAGAACAACAAGAGCAACAAGAACAACAAGAACAACAATAACAACAAGAACAACAAGAACAACAAGAACAACATGAACAACAACAACCAGAACAACAAGAACTACAACAGCAACAAGAGCAACAAGAACAACAAGAACAACAAGAACAACAAGAACAACAAGAACAACAAGAACAACAAGAACAAGAACAGCAAGAACAACAACAAGAAGAACTACATGAACAACAACAACAACAACAACAACAGGAACAACAACAACAACAAGAACAACAAAAACAAGAACAACAACAAGAACAACAAGAACAACAAGAACAACAAGAACAACATGAACAGCAAGAACAACAAGAACAACAAGAACAAGAACAGCAAGAACAACAAGAACAACAAAAACAAGAACAACAACAACAACAACAGGAACAACAAGAAGAACAACAAGAAGAACAACAACAAGAACAACAAGAACAACAAGAACAGCAAGAGCGACAACAACAACAACAACAACAACAACAACAACAAGAACAGCAAGAACAACAAGAACAACTAGAACAACAAGAACAGCAAGAGCAACAACAACAACAACAAGAACAACAAAAACAAGAACAACAACAACAAGAAGAACAATAACAACAACAACAAGAACAACAAGTGCAACAACAAGAACAACCAGAACAACAAGAACAACAAAAACAAGAACAACAAGAACAACAAGAACAACAAGAACAACAACAACAAGAACAACAAGAACAACAACAGCAAGAACAACAAGAGCAACAAGGACAACAAGAACAACAAGAACAACAAGAACAACAAGAACAACAAGAACAACAAGAACAACAACAACAAGAACAGCAAGAACAACAACAACATTAACAACAAGAACATCAACAACCAGTGCAACAAGAGCAACAAGAGCAACAAGAGCAACAAGAACAACAAGAACGACAACAAGAAGAACACCAAGAACAACAACAAGAAGAAGAACAACAAGAACAACAAGAACAACAAGAAAAACAAAAACAACAAGCCCAACAAGAGCAACAGGAGCAACAAGAGCAACAAGAGCAACAAGAGCAACAGGAACAACAAGAACAACAAGAACAACAAGAACAACGAGAACAACGAGAACAACGAGAACAACAAGAACAACGAGAACAACAAGAACAGCAAGAACAACAAGAACAACAAGAACAACAACAAGAACGACAATAACAACAAGATCAACAAAAACAACAAGAACAACAAGAACAACAAGAACAACAAGAACAACAAGAACAACAAGAACAACAAGAACAACAAGAACAACAAGAACAACAAGAACAACAAGAACAACAAGAACAACAAGAACAACAAGAACAACAAGAACAACAAGAACAACAAGGACAACAAGAACAACAAGAACAACAAGAACAACAAGAACAATAAGAACAACAAGAACTACAACAACAACAAGGACAACAACAACAACTACAACAAGAACAGCAAGAACAACAAGAACAAGAAGAACAACAAGAACAACAAGAACAACAAGAACAACAAGAACAAGAACAACAAGAACAACAACAACAACAACAAGAACAACAAGAACAACAAGAACAACAAGAACAACAAGAGCAACAAGAACAGCAAGAACAACAACAAGAAGAACTACATGAACAACAACAACAAGAACAACAAGAACAACAACAACAACAAGAACAACCGGAACAACAAGAACAACAAGAACAACCAGAACTACAACAGGAACAACTAGAACAAGAACAACAAGAACAACAAGAACAACAAGGACAACAACAACAATAACAACAACAACAACAAGAACAACAAGAACAACATGAACAGCAAGAACAACAAGAACAACAAGAACAAGAACAGCAAGAACAACAAGAACAACAAAAACAAGAACAACAACAACAAGAACAACAAGAAGAACAAGAACAACAAGGACAACAACAACAACAACAACAAGAACAGCAAGAACAACGAGGATAACAAGAGCAAGAACAGCAAGAACAACAACAACAAGAACTACATGAACAACAACAACAAGAACGACAAGAACAACAACAACAACAACAACAACAACAACAGGAACAACAAGATCAACAACAACAAGAACAACAAAAACAAGAACAACAAGAACAACAACAAGAGCAACAAGAGCAACAAGAACAACAAATGCAACAAGAACAACAAGAAAAACAAGAACAACAAGAACAACAAGAACAACAAGAACAACAAGAACAACAAGAACAACTACAACAAGAACAGCAAGAACAACAAGAACAACAAGAACAACAAGAACAACTACAACAAGAACAGCAAGAACAACAAGAACAACAAGAACAACGAGAACAACGAGAACAACGAGAGCAACGAGAACAACGAGAACAACGAGAACAACGAGAACAACAAGAACAGCAAGAACAACAAGAACAACAAGAACAACAAGAACAACAACAAGAACAACAATAACAACAAGATCAACAAAAACAACAAGAACAGCAAGAACAACAAGAACAACAAGAACAACAAGAACAACAAGAACAACAAGAACAACAAGAACAACAAGGACAACAAGAACAACAAGAACAACAAGAACAACAAGAACAACAAGAACTACAACAACAACAATGACAACAACAACAACTACAACAAGAACAGCAAGAACAACAAGAACAACAAGAACAACAAGAACAACAAGAACAACAAGAACAACAAGAACAACAAGAACAACAAGAACAACAAGAACAACAAGAACAAGAACAACAACAACAAGAACAACAAGAACAACAAGAGCAACAAGAACAACAAGAACAACAAGAACAACAAGAGCAACAAGAACAACAAGAACAACAAGAACAACAAGAACAACAAGAACAACAAGAACAACAAGAACAACAAGAACAACAAGAACAACAAGATCAACTACAACAAGAACAACAAAAACAAGAACAACAAGAACAACAACAAGAGCAACAAGAGCAACAAGAACAACAAATGCAACAAGAACAACAAGAAAAACAAGAACAACAAGAACAACAAGAACAACAAGAACAAAAAGTACAACAGGAACAACAAGAGCAACAAGAACAACAAGAACAACAAGAACAACAAGAACAACAAGAACAACAAGAACAACAAGAACAACTACAACAAGAACAGCAAGAACAACAAGAACAACAAGAACAACAAGAACAACTACAACAAGAACAGCAAGAACAACAAGAACAACAAGAACAACGAGAACAACGAGAACAACGAGAGCAACGAGAACAACGAGAACAACGAGAACAACGAGAACAACAAGAACAGCAAGAACAACAAGAACAACAAGAACAACAACAAGAACAACAAGAACAACAAGAGCAACAAGAACAACAAGAACAACAAGAACAACAAGAGCAACAAGAACAACAAGAACAACAAGAACAACAAGAACAACAAGAACAACAAGAACAACAAGAACAACAAGAACAACAAGAACAACAAGATCAACTACAACAAGAACAACAAAAACAAGAACAACAAGAACAACAACAAGAGCAACAAGAGCAACAAGAACAACAAATGCAACAAGAACAACAAGAAAAACAAGAACAACAAGAACAACAAGAACAACAAGAACAAAAAGTACAACAGGAACAACAAGAGCAACAAGAACAACAAGAACAACAAGAACAACAAGAACAACAAGAACAACAAGAACAACAAGAACAACTACAACAAGAACAGCAAGAACAACAAGAACAACAAGAACAACAAGAACAACTACAACAAGAACAGCAAGAACAACAAGAACAACAAGAACAACGAGAACAACGAGAACAACGAGAGCAACGAGAACAACGAGAACAACGAGAACAACGAGAACAACAAGAACAGCAAGAACAACAAGAACAACAAGAACAACAACAAGAACAACAATAACAACAAGATCAACAAAAACAACAAGAACAACAAGAACAACAAGAACAGCAAGAACAACAAGAACAACAAGAACAACAAGAACAACAAGAACAACAAGAACAACAAGGACAACAACAACAACAACAACAACAAGAACAGGAACAACGGGAACAACAACAGCAGGAGCAACAAGGACAACAAGAACAACAAGAACAACAAGAACAACAAGAACAACATGAACAGCAAGAACAACAAGAACAACAAGAACAACAAGAACAACAAGAACAACAAGAACAACAAGAACAACAAGAACAACAAGAACAACAAGATCAACTACAACAAGAACAACAAAAACAAGAACAACAAGAACAACAACAAGAGCAACAAGAGCAACAAGAGCAACAAGAACAACAAGAACAACAAATGCAACAAGAACAACAAGAAAAACAAGAACAACAAGAACAACAAGAACAACAAGAACAACATGTACAACAGGAACAACAAGAACAACAAGAACAACAAGAACAACAAGATCAACAAGAACAACAAGAACAACAACAAGAAGAAGAACACCAAGAACAACAACAAGAAGAAGAACAACAAGAACAACAAGAACAACAAGAAAAACAAAAACAACAAGCCCAACAAGAGCAACAGGAGCAACAAGAGCAACGAGAGCAACAAGAGCAACAGGAACAACAAGAACAACAAGAACAACAAGAACAACGAGAACAACGAGAACAACGAGAACAACGAGAACAACGAGAACAACGAGAACAACAAGAACAGCAAGAACAACAAGAACAACAAGAACAACAACAAGAACAACAATAACAACAAGATCAACAAAAACAACAAGAACAACAAGAACAACAAGAACAACAAGAACAACAAGAACAACAAGAACAACAAGAACAACAAGAACAACAAGGACAACAACAACAACAACAACAACAAGAACAGGAACAACGGGAACAACAACAGCAGGAACAACAAGGACAACAAGAACAACAAGAACAACAAGAACAACAAGAACAACAAGAACAACATGAACAGCAAGAACAACAAGAACAACAAGAACAAGAAAAGCAAGAACAACAAGAACAAGAACAACAAGGACAACAACAACAACAACAAGAAGAACAGCAAGAACAACGAGGATAACAAGAGCGAGAACAGCAAGAACAACAACAACAAGAACTACATGAACAACAACAACAAGAACGACAAGAACAACAACAACAACAACAACAACCACAACAAGAACAGGAACAACAAGATCAACAACAACAAGAACAACAAAAACAAGAACAACAAGAACAACAAGAACAAGAACAACAAGAACAACAAGAACAACAACAAGAGCAACAAGAGCAACAAGAACAACAAATGCAACAAGAACAACAAGAAAAACAAGAACAACAAGAACAACAAGAACAACAAGAACAACAAGTACAACAGGAACAACAAGAGCAACAAGAACAACAAGAACAACAAGAACAACAAGAACAACAAGAACAACAAGAACAACAAGAACAACAACAACAACAACAACAACAAGAACAGGAACAACGGGAACAACAACAGCAGGAACAACAAGGACAACAAGAACAACAAGAACAACAAGAACAACAAGAACAACAAGAACAACATGAACAGCAAGAACAACAAGAACAACAAGAACAAGAAAAGCAAGAACAACAAGAACAAGAACAACAAGGACAACAACAACAACAACAAGAAGAACAGCAAGAACAACGAGGATAACAAGAGCAAGAACAGCAAGAACAACAACAACAAGAACTACATGAACAACAACAACAAGAACGACAAGAACAACAACAACAACAACAACAACCACAACAAGAACAGGAACAACAAGATCAACAACAACAAGAACAACAAAAACAAGAACAACAAGAACAACAAGAACAAGAACAACAAGAACAACAAGAACAACAACAAGAGCAACAAGAGCAACAAGAACAACAAATGCAACAAGAACAACAAGAAAAACAAGAACAACAAGAACAACAAGAACAACAAGAACAACAAGTACAACAGGAACAACAAGAGCAACAAGAACAACAAGAACAACAAGAACAACAAGAACAACAAGAACAACTACAACAAGAACAGCAAGAACAACAAGAACAACAAGAACAACAAGAACAACAAGAACAACAAGAACAACTACAACAAGAACAGCAAGAACAACAAGAACAGCAAGAACAACGAGAACAACGAGAACAACAAGAGCAACAAGAACAAGAAGAGCAACAAGATCAACAAGAGCAACAAGAACAACAAGAACAACAAGAACTACAAGAACAACAAGAACAACAAGGACAACAACATCAATACCAACAACAAGAAAAACAAGAACAGCAAGAACAACAAGAACAACAACAACAAGAACAACAAGAACAACAACAACAACAACAAGAACAACAAGAACACCAAGAACAACAAGAACAACAAAAGCAACAAGAACAACAAGAACAACAATAACAACAAGAACAACAAGAACAACAAGAACAACAAGAACAAGAACAACAACAACAAGAACAACAAGAACAACAAGAACTACAACAGCAACAAGAGCAACAAGGACAAGAAGAGCAACAAGATCAACCAGAACAACAAGCACAACAAGAACAACAAGAACAACAAGACCAACAAGAACAACAAGAACAACAAGAACAACAAGAACAACAAGAACAACCGGAACAACAAGAACAACCGGAACAACAAGAACAACAAGAACAACCAGAACTACAACAGGAACAACTAGAACAAGAACAACAAGAACAACAAGGACAACAACAACAATAACAACAACAACAACAAGAACAACAAGAACAACATGAACAGCAAGAACAACAAGAACAACAAGAACAAGAACAGCAAGAACAACAAGAACAACAAAAACAAGAACAACAACAACAACAACAAAAACAACAAGAAGAACAAGAACAACAAGGACAACAACAACATCAACAACAAGAACAGCAAGAACAACGAGGATAACAAGAGCAAGAACAGCAAGAACAACAACAACAAGAACTACATGAACAACAACAACAAGAACGACAAGAACAACAACAACAACAACAACAACAACAGGAACAACAAGATCAACAACAACAAGAACAACAAAAACAAGAACAACAAGAACAACAAGAACAACAACAAGAGCAACAAGAGCAACAAGAACAACACATGCAACAAGAACAACAAGAAAAACAAGAACAACAAGAACAACAAGAACAACAAGAACAACAAGAACAACAAGAGCAACAAGAACAACAAGAACAACAAGAACAACAAGAACAACAAGAACAACAAGGACAACAACATCAATAACAACAACAAGAACAACAAGAACAGCAAGAACAACAAGAACAACAAGAACAAAAAGAACAACAAGGACAACAAGAACAGCAAGAACAACAACAACAAGAACAACAAAAACAAGAACAACAACAAGAACAACAAGAACAACAAGAACAACAAGAACAACATGAACAGCAAGAACAACAAGAACAACAAGGACAAGAACAGCAAGAACAACAAGAACAACAAAAACAAGAACAACAACAACAACAAGAACAACAAGAAGAACAACAAGAAGAACAACAAGAAGAACAACAAGAACAACAAGAACAGCAAGAGCGACAACAACAACAACAACAAGAACAGCAAAAACAACAAGAACAACTAGAACAACAAGAACAGCAAGAGCAACAACAACAACAACAAGAACAACAAAAACAAGAACAACAACAACAAGAAGAAAAATAACAACAACTACAAGAACAACAAGTGCAACAACAAGAACAACCAGAATAACAAGAACAACAAAAACAAGAACAACAAGAACAACAAGAACAACAAGAACAACAACAACAAGAACAACAAGAACAACAAGAACAACAACAACAAGAACAACAAGAGCAACAAGGACAACAAGAACAACAAGAACAAGAACAACAAGAACAACAACAACAAGAACAGCAAGAACAACAACAACATTAACAACAAGAACATCAACAACCAGTGCAACAAGAGCAACAAGAGCAACAAGAGCAACAAGAGCAACAAGAGCAACAAGAACAACAAGAACAACAAGAACAACAAGAACAACAAGAGCAACAAGAACAAGAAGAGCAACAAGATCAACCAGAACAACAAGAACAACAAGAACAACAAGAACAACAAGAACAACAAGAACAACAAGAACAACAAGAACAACAAGAACAACAAGAACAACAAGAACAACAAGAACAACAAGAACAACAAGAACAACAAGAACAACAAGAACAACAAGAACAACAAGAACAACAAGAACAACAAGAACAACAAGAGCAACAAGAACAACAAGAACAACAAGAACAACAAGAACAACAAGGACAACAACATCAATAACAACAACAAGAACAACAAGAACAGCAAGAACAACAAGAACAACAACAACAACAACAAGAACAACAAGAACAACAAGAACAACAAGAACAACAAGAGCAACAAGAACAACAAGAACAACAATAACAACAAGAACAACAAGAACAACAAGAACAAGAACATCAACAACATGAACAACAAGAACAACAAGAACTACAACAGCAACAAGAGCAACAAGGACAAGAAGAGCAACAAGATCAACCAGAACAACAAGCACAACAAGAACAACAAGAACAACAAGAACAACAAGAACAACAAGAACAACAAGAACAACAAGAACAACAAGAACAACAAGAACAACAAGAACAACAAGAACAACAAGAACAACAAGAACAACAAGAACAACAAGAACAACAAGAACAACAAGAACAACAAGAACAACAAGAACAACAAGAACAACAAGAACAACAAGAACAACAAGAACATCAAGAACAACATGAACAGCAAGAACAACAAGAACAACAAGAACAAGAACAGAAAGAACAACAAGAACAACAAAAACAAGAACAACAACAACAAGAACAACAAGAAGAACAAGAACAACAAGGACAACAACAACAACAAGAACATCAAGAACAACATGAACAGCAAGAACAACAAGAACAACAAGAACAAGAACAGCAAGAACAACGAGGATAACAAGAGCAAGAACAGCAAGAACAACAACAACAAGAACTACATGAACAACAACAACAAGAACAACAAGAACAACAACAACAACAACAACAACAGGAACAACAAGATCAACAACAACAAGAACAACAAAAACAAGAACAACAAGAACAACAACAAGAGCAACAAGAGCAACAAGAACAACAAATGCAACAAGAACAACAAGAAAAACAAGAACAACAAGAACAACAAGAACAACAAGAATAACAAGTACAACAGGAACAACAAGAACAACAACAACAGCAACAACAAGAACAGCAAGAACAACGAGGATAACAAGAGCAAGAACAGCAAGAACAACAACAACAAGAACTACATGAACAACAACAACAAGAACAACAAGAGCAACAACAACAACAACAACAGGAACAACAAGATCAACAACAACAAGAACAACAAAAACAAGAACAACAAGAACAACAACAAGAGCAACAAGAGAATCAAGAACAACAAATGCAACAAGAACTACAAGAAAAACAAGAACAACAAGAACAACAAGAACAACAAGAACAACAAGTACAACAGGAACAACAAGATCAACAACAACAAGAACAACAAGAACAACAAGAACAACAACAAGAGCAACAAGAGCAACAAGAACAACAAATGCAACAAGAACAACAAGAAAAACAAGAACAACAAGAACAACAAGAACAACAAGAACAACTACAACAAGAACAGCAAGAACAACAAGAACAACAAGAACAACAAGAACAACAAGAACAACAAGAACAACTACAACAAGAACAGCAAGAACAACAAGAACAACAAGAACAACGAGAACAACGAGAACAACGAGAGCAACGAGAACAACGAGAACAACGGGAACAACGAGAAAAACGAGAACAGCAAGAACAACAAGAACAACAAGAACAACAACAAGAACAACAATAACAACAAGATCAACAAAAACAACAAGAACAACAAGAACAACAAGAACAACAAGAACAACAAGAACAACAAGAACAACAAGAACAACAAGAACAACAAGAACAACAAGGACAACAAGAACAACAAGAACAACAAGAACAACAAGAACAACAACAACAACAAGGACAACAACAACAACTACAACAAGAACAGCAAGAACAACAAGAACAACAAGAACAACAAGAACAACAAGAACAACAAGAACAACAAGAACAAGAACGACAACAACAAGAACAACAAGAACAACAAGAACAACAAGGACAACAACAACAGCAACAACAAGAACAGCAAGAACAACGAGGATAACAAGAGCAAGAACAGCAAGAACAACAACAACAAGAACTACATGAACAACAACAACAAGAACAACAAGAACAACAACAACAACAACAACAGGAACAACAAGATCAACAACAACAAGAACAACAAAAACAAGAACAACAAGAACAACAACAAGAGCAACAAGAGCAACAAGAACAACAAATGCAACAAGAACAACAAGAAAAACAAGAACAACAAGAACAACAAGAACAACAAGAATAACAAGTACAACAGGAACAACAAGAACAACAAGAACAACAAGAACAACAAGAACAACAAGAACAACAAGAACAACAAGAACAACAAGAACAACAACAAGAAGAAGAACAACAACAAGAAGAAGAACACCAAGAACAACAACAAGAAGAAGAACAACAAGAACAACAAGAACAACAAGAAAAACAAAAACAACAAGCCCAACAAGAGCAACAGGAGCAACAAGAGCAACAAGAGCAACAAGAGCAACAGGAACAACAAGAACAACAAGAACAACAAGAACAACAAGAACAACAAGAACAACAAGAACAACAAGAGCAACAAGAGCAACAAGAACAACAAATGCAACAAGAACAACAAGAAAAACAAGAACAACAAGAACAACAAGAACAACAAGAATAACAAGTACAACAGGAACAACAAGAACAACTAGAACAACAAGAACAGCAAGAGCAACAACAACAACAACAAGAACAACAAAAACAAGAACAACAACAACAAGAAGAAAAATAACAACAACTACAAGAACAACAAGTGCAACAACAAGAACAACCAGAATAACAAGAACAACAAGAACAACAAAAACAAGAACAACAAGAACAACAAGAACAACAAGAACAACAAGAACAACAACAACAAGAACAACAAGAACAACAAGAACAACAACAACAAGAACAACAAGAGCAACAAGGACAACAAGAACAACAAGAACAAGAACAACAAGAACAACAACAACAAGAACAGCAAGAACAACAACAACATTAACAACAAGAACATCAACAACCAGTGCAACAAGAGCAACAAGAGCAACAAGAGCAACAAGAGCAACAAGAACAACAAGAACAACAAGAACAACAAGAGCAACAAGAACAAGAAGAGCAACAAGATCAACCAGAACAACAAGAACATCAAGAACAACAAGAACAACAAGAACAACAAGAACAACAAGAACAACAAGAACAACAAGAACAACAAGAACAACAAGAACAACAAGAACAACAAGAACAACAAGAACAACAAGAACAACAAGAACAACAAGAGCAACAAGAACAACAAGAACAACAAGAACAACAAGAACAACAAGGACAACAACATCAATAACAACAACAAGAACAACAAGAACAGCAAGAACAACAAGAACAACAAGAACAACAACAACAAGAACAACAAGAACAACAACAACAACAACAAGAACAACAAGAACAACAACAACAACAAGAACAACAAGAGCAACAAGAACAACAAGAACAACAATAACAACAAGAACAACAAGAACAACAAGAACAAGACCATCAACAACATGAACAACAAGAACAACAAGAACTACAACAGCAACAAGAGCAACAAGGACAAGAAGAGCAACAAGATCAACCAGAACAACAAGCACAACAAGAACAACAAGAACAACAAGAACAACAAGAACAACAAGAACAACAAGAACAACAAGAACAACAAGAACAACAAGAACAACAAGAACAACAAGAACAACAAGAACAACAAGAACAACAAGAACAACAAGAACAACAAGAACAACAAGAACAACAAGAACATCAAGAACAACATGAACAGCAAGAACAACAAGAACAACAAGAACAAGAACAGAAAGAACAACAAGAACAACAAAAACAAGAACAACAAGAAGAACAAGAACAACAAGGACTACAACAACAACAAGAACATCAAGAACAACATGAACAGCAAGAACAACAAGAACAACAAGAACAAGAACAGCAAGAACAACGAGGATAACAATAGCAAGAACAGCAAGAACAACAACAACAAGAACTACATGAACAACAACAACAAGAACAACAAGAACAACAACAACAACAACAACAACAGGAACAACAAGATCAACAACAACAAGAACAACAAAAACAAGAACAACAAGAACAACAACAAGAGCAACAAGAGCAACAAGAACAACAAATGCAACAAGAACAACAAGAAAAACAAGAACAACAAGAACAACAAGAACAACAAGAATAACAAGTACAACAGGAACAACAAGAACAACAACAACAGCAACAACAAGAACAGCAAGAACAACGAGGATAACAAGAGCAAGAACAGCAAGAACAACAACAACAAGAACTACATGAACAACAACAACAAGAACAACAAGAGCAACAACAACAACAACAACAGGAACAACAAGATCAACAACAACAAGAACAACAAAAACAAGAACAACAAGAACAACAACAAGAGCAACAAGAGAATCAAGAACAACAAATGCAACAAGAACTACAAGAAAAACAAGAACAACAAGAACAACAAGAACAACAAGAACAACAAGAACAACAAGTACAACAGGAACAACAAGATCAACAACAACAAGAACAACAAGAACAACAAGAACAACAACAAGAGCAACAAGAGCAACAAGAACAACAAATGCAACAAGAACAACAAGAAAAACAAGAACAACAAGAACAACAAGAACAACAAGAACAACAAGAACAACAAGTACAACAGGAACAACAAGAGCAACGAGAACAACAAGAACAACAAGAACAACAAGAACAACAAGAACAACTACAACAAGAACAGCAAGAACAACAAGAACAACAAGAACAACAAGAACAACAAGAACAACAAGAACAACTACAACAAGAACAGCAAGAACAACAAGAACAACAAGAACAACAAGAACAACAAGAACAACTACAACAAGAACAGCAAGAACAACAAGAACAACAAGAACAACGAGAACAACGAGAACAACGAGAGCAACGAGAACAACGAGAACAACGAGAACAACGAGAAAAACGAGAACAGCAAGAACAACAAGAACAACAAGAACAACAACAAGAACAACAATAACAACAAGATCAACAAAAACAACAAGAACAACAAGAACAACAAGAACAACAAGAACAACAAGAACAACAAGAACAACAAGGACAACAAGAACAACAAGAACAACAAGAACAACAAGAACAACAACAACAAGGACAACAACAACAACTACAACAAGAACAGCAAGAACAACAAGAACAACAAGAACAACAAGAACAACAAGAACAACAAGAACAAGAACGACAACAACAAGAACAACAAGAACAACAAGAACAACAAGGACAACAACAACAGCAACAACAAGAACAGCAAGAACAACGAGGATAACAAGAGCAAGAACAGCAAGAACAACAACAACAAGAACTACATGAACAACAACAACAAGAACAACAAGAACAACAACAACAGCAACAACAGGAACAACAAGATCAACAACAACAAGAACAACAAAAACAAGAACAACAAGAACAACAACAAGAGCAACAAGAGCAACAAGAACAACAAATGCAACAAGAACAACAAGAAAAACAAGAACAACAAGAACAACAAGAACAACAAGAATAACAAGTACAACAGGAGCAACAAGAACAACAAGAACAACAAGAACAACAAGAACAACAAGAACAACAAGAACAACAAGAACAACAACAAGAAGAAGAACAACAACAAGAAGAAGAACACCAAGAACAACAACAAGAAGAAGAACAACAAGAACAACAAGAACAACAAGAAAAACAAAAACAACAAGCCCAACAAGAGCAACAGGAGCAACAAGAGCAACAAGAGCAACAAGAGCAACAGGAACAACAAGAACAACAAGAACAACAAGAACAACAAGAACAACAAGAACAACAAGAACAACAAGAACAACCGGAACAACAAGAACAACAAGGACAACAACAACAATAACAACATGAACCGCAAGAACAACAAGAACAACAAGAACAAGAACAGCAAGAACAACAAGAACAACAAAAACAAGAACAACAACAACAACAACAAGAACAACAAGAAGAACAAGAACAACAAGGACAGCAACAACAACAACAACAAGAACAGCAAGAACAACGAGGATAACAAGAGCAAGAACAGCAAGAACAACAACAACAAGAACTACATGAACAACAACAACAAGAACGACAAGATCAACAACAACAACAACAACACGGACAACAAGATCAACAACAACAAGAACAACAAAAACAAGAACAACAAGAACAACAAGAACAACAACAAGTGCAACAAGAGCAACAAGAACAACAAATGGAACAAGAACAACAAGAAAAACATGAACAACAAGAACAACAAGAACAACAAGAACAACAAGAACAACAAGTACAACAGGAACAACAAGAGCAACAAGAACAACAAGAACAACAAGAACAACAAGAACAACAAGAACAACAAGAACAACTACAACAAGAGCAGCAAGAACAACAAGAACAACAAGAACAACAAGAACAACTACAACAAGAACAGCAAGAACAACAAGAACAACAAGAACAACGAGAACAACGAGAACAACGAGAGCAACGAGAACAACGAGAACAACGAGAACAACGAGAACAACAAGAACAGCAAGAACAACAAGAACAACAAGAACAACAACAAGAACAACAATAACAACAAGATCAACAAAAACAACAAGAACAACAAGAACAACAAGAACAACAAGAACAACAAGGACAACAAGAGCAACAAGAACAACAAGAACAACAAGAACTACAACAACAACAAGGACAACAACAACAACTTCAACAAGAACAACAAGAACAAGAACAACAACAACAAGAACAACAATAACAACAAGAGCAACAAGAACAACAAGAACAACAAGAACAACAAGAACAACAAGAACAACATGAACAACAACAACCAGAACAACAAGAACTACAACAGCAACAAGAGCAACAAGAACAACAAGAACAACCAGAACAACAACAACAACAAGAACAACAAGAACAACAAGAACAACAAGAACAACAAGAACAACAAGAACAACAAGAACAACAAGAACAACAAGAACAACAAGAACAACAAGAACAACAAGAACAACAAGAACAACAAGAACAACAAGAATAACAAGAACAACAAGAACAACAAGAACAACAAGGACAACAACAACAATAACAACAACAAGAACAACAAGAATAACAAGAACAACAAGAACAACAAGAACAACAAGAACAAGAACAACAACAACAAAAACAAGAACAACAAGAACAACAAGAACAACAAGAACAACAAGAGCAACAAGAACAACAAGAACAACAATAACAACAAGAACAACAAGAACAAGAACAACAACAACAAGAACAACAAGAACAACAAGAACAACAAGAACAACAAGGACAACAACAACAGCAACAACAAGAACAGCAAGAACAACGAGGATAACAAGAGCAAGAACAGCAAGAACAACAACAACAAGAACTACATGAACAACAACAACAAGAACAACAAGAGCAACAACAACAACAACAACAGGAACAACAAGATCAACAACAACAAGAACAACAAAAACAAGAACAACAAGAACAACAACAAGAGCAACAAGAGAATCAAGAACAACAAATGCAACAAGAACTACAAGAAAAACAAGAACAACAAGAACAACAAGAACAACAAGAACAACAAGAACAACAAGTACAACAGGAACAACAAGAACAACAAGAACAACAAGAACAACAAGAACAACAAGAACAACAAGAACAACAAGAACAACAAGAACAACAAGAACAACAAGAACAACAAGAACAACAAGAACAACAAGAACAACAAGAACAACAAGAACAACAAGAACAACAAGGACAATAACAACAACAACAACAACAACAAGAACAGGAACAACGGGAACAACAACAGCAAGAACAACAAGGACAAAAAGAATAACAAGAACAAGTAGAACAACAAGAACAACAAGAGCAACAAGAACAAGAAGAGCAACAAGATCAACCAGAACAACAAGCACAACAAGAACAACAAGAACAACAAGAACAACAAGAACAACAAGAACAACAAGAACAACAAGAACAACAAGAACAACAAGAACAACAAGAACAACAAGAGCAACAAGAACAACAAGAACAACAAGAACAACAAGGACAACAACATCAATAACAACAACAACAACAACAAGAACAGCAAGAACAACAAGAACAACAACAACAATAACAACAAGAACAAGAACAACAACAACAAGAACAACAAGATCAACAAGAACAACAAGAACATCAAGAGCAACAAGAACAACCAGAACAACAAGAACAACAAGAACAAGAACAACAACAACAAGAACAGCAAGAACAACAAGAACTACAACAGCAACAAGAGCAACAAGGACAAGAAGAGCAACAAGGACAAGAAGAGCAACAAGATCAACCAGAACAACAAGCACAACAAGAACAACAAGAACAACAAGAACAACAAGAACAACAAGAACAACAAGAACAACAAGAACAACAAGAACAACAAGAACAACAAGAACAACAAGAACAACAAGAACAACAAGAACAACCGGAACAACAAGAACAACAAGAACAACCGGAACTACAACAGGAACAACTAGAACAGGAACAACAAGAAAAACAAGAACAACAAGGACAACAACAACAATAACAACAACAACAACAAGAACAACAAGAACAACATGAACAGCAAGAACAACAAGAACAACAAGAACAAGAACAGCAAGAACAACAAGAACAACAAAAACAAGAACAACAACAACAACAACAAGAACAACAAGAAGAACAAGAACAACAAGGACAGCAACAACAACAACAACAAGAACAGCAAGAACAACGAGGATAACAAGAGCAAGAACAGCAAGAACAACAACAACAAGAACTACATGAACAACAATAACAAGAACGACAAGAACAATAACAACAACAACAACAGGGACAACAAGATCAACAACAACAAGAACAACAAAAACAAGAACAACAAGAACAACAAGAACAACAACAAGAGCAACAAGAGCAACAAGAACAACAAATGCAATAAGAACAACAAGAAAAACAAGAACAACAAGAACAACAAGAACAACAAGTACAACAGGAACAACAAGAGCAACAAGAACAACAAGAACAACAAGAACAACAAGAACAGCAAGAACAACAAGAACAACTACAACAAGAAAAGCAAGAACAACAAGAACAACAAGAACAACAAGAACAACAAGAACAACAAGAACAACAAGAACAACAAGAACAACTACAACAAGAACAGCAAGAACAACAAGAACAACAAGAACAACGAGAACAACGAGAACAACGAGAGCAACGAGAACAACGAGAACAACGAGAACAACGAGAACAACAAGAACAGCAAGAACAACAAGAACAACAAGAACAACAACAAGAACAACAATAACAACAAGATCAACAAAAACAACAAGAACAACAAGAACAACAAGAACAACAATAACAACAAGAACAACAACAACAAGATCAACAACAAGAACAACAAGAACAACAACAACCAGAACAACAAGAACTACAACAGCAACAAGAGCAACAAGAACAAGAGGAGCAACAAGATCAACCAGAACAACAAGCACAACAAGAACAACAAGAACAACAAGAACAAGAAGAGCAACAAAAACAACAAGAACAACAAGAACAACAAGATCAACAGGAGCAATAAGAACAACAACAACAGCAACAAGAACAACAACAACAGCAACAAGAGCAACAAGAACGACAAGAACAACAAGAACAACAAGAACAACAAGAACAGCAAGAGCGACAACATCAACAACAACAGCAACAACAAGAACAGCAAGAACAACAAGAACAACTAGAACGACAAGAGCAGCAAGAACAACAACAACAACAACAAGAACAACAAAAACAAGAACAACAACAACAAGAACAACAAGAGCAACAACAAGAACAACCAGAACAACAAGAACAACAAGAAGAACAAGAACAACAAGAACAACAAGAACAACAAGAACAACAAGAGCAACAAGAGCAACTAGATCAACAAGAGCAACAAGAGCAACAAGAACAACAAGAGCAACAAGAACAACAAGCGCAACAAGAAGAACAAGGACAACAAGAACAACAAGAACAACAAGAACAACAAGAACAACAAGAACAACAAGAACAAGAACAACAACATCTACCAGAACCACAACAACATGAACAACAAGAACAACAACAACAACAACAACAAGAACAAGAACAACAAGAACAAGAACAACGGGAACAACAACAGCAAGAACAACAAGGACAAAAAGAATAACAAGAACAAGAAGAACAACAAGAACAACAAGAGCAACAAGAACAACAAGAACGACAAGAACATCAAGAACAACAAGAACAACAAGAACAACAAGAACAACAAGAACAACAACAACAACAACAACAACAACAAGAACAAGAACAAGAAGAACAACAAGAACAAGAAGAACAACAAGAACAAGAAGAACAACAAGAACAAGAAGAACAAGAAGAACAACAATAAACAAGAAGAACAACAAGAACAACAAGAACAACAAGAACAACAAGAACCACAAGAACAAC
>NW_027476098.1:2280000-2282500 GCF_051020955.1 Megalopta genalis
ACAACAACAACAACAACAAGAACAACAAGAACAACAAGAACAACAAGAATGACAAGAACGACAAGAACGACAAGAACGACAAGAATAACAAGAACAACAAGAACAACAAGAACAACAAGAACAACAAGAACAACAACAACAAGAACAACAACAACAAGAACAACAACAAGAACAACAGCGAGAACAACAAGAGCAACAAGAACAACAAGAGCAACAAAAACAACAAGAACAACCAAAACAACAAAAACAACAAGAACAACAAGAACAACAAGAACAACAACAACTACAGGAACAACAAGGACAACAACAACAATAACAACAACAAGAACAACGAGAACAACTAGAACAACAAGTACAACAAGAACAACAAGAACAACAAGAGCAACAAGAGCAACAAGAACAAGAAGAGCAACAAAAACAACAAGAACAACAAGAACAACAAGAACAACAAGAACAACAAGAACAACAAGAACAACAAGAACAACAAGAACAACAAGAACAACAAGAACAACAAGAACAACAAGAACAACAAGAACAACAAGAACAACAAGAACAACAAGAACAACAAGAACAACAAGAACAACAAGAACAACAAGAACAACAAGAACAACAAGAACAACAAGAACAACAAGAACAACAAGAACAACAAGAACAACAAGAACAACAAGAACAACAAGAACAACAAGAACAACAAGAACAACAGGAACAACAAGAACAACAACAACAGCAACAAGAACAACAACAACAGCAACAAGAACAACAAGAACAACAAGAACAACAAGAACAACAAGAACAACAAGAACAACAAGAACAACAAGAACAGCAAGAACAACAACAAGAAGAACAACAGGAACAACCACAACAACAACAAGAACAACAAGAACAACAACAACAAGAAGAACAAGAACAACAAGAACAACAAGAACAACAAGAACAACAAGAACAACAAGAACAACAAGAACAACAAGAACAACAAGAACAACAAGGACAACAAGAACAACAAGAACAACAAGAACAACAAGAACAACAAGAACAACAAGAACAACAAGAACGACAAGAACAACAAGAACAACAAGGACAACAACAACAATAACAACAACAAGAACAACAAGAACAGCAAGAGCAACAACAACAACAAGAACAGCAAGAACAACAACAACATGAACAACAAGAACATCAACAACCAGAACAACAAGAACAACAACAGCAACAAGAGCAACAAGAGCAACAACAGCAACAAGAACAACAAGAACAACAAGAACAACAAGATCAACAAGAGCAACAAGGGAAACAAGAAAAACAAGAACAACAAGAACAACAAGAACAACAAGAACAACAAGAACAACAAGAACAACCGGAACAACAAGAACAACAAGAACAACAGGAACAACAAGAACAACAGGAACAACCAGAACTACAACAGGAACAACTAGAACAAGAACAACAAGAACAACAAGAACAACAAGGACAACAACAACAGCAAGAACAACATGAACAACAACAACAACAACAAGAGCAACAAGAGCAACAAGAACAACAAGGACAACAAGAACCACAAGAACAACAAGAACGACAAGAACGACAAGAACGACAAGAATAACAAGAACCACAAGAACTACAAGAACAACAAGAACAGCAAGAACAACAAGAACAACAAGATCAACAAGAACAACAACAACAACAACAACAACAACAAGAACAACAACAAGAACAACAGCGAGAACAACAAGAGCAACAAGAACAACAAAAACAACAAGAACAACAAAAACAACAAAAACAACAAGAACAACAAGATCAACAAGATCAACAAGAACAACAAGAACAACAAGATCAACCAGAACAACAACAACAAGGACAACAACAAGAACAACAACAAGAACATCAACAACAAGAACAACAACAACAATAACAACAACAACAACAAGGGCAACAAGAAAAACAAGAACAACAAGAGCAACAAGAACAACAACAACAACAAGAACAACAAGATCAACCAGAACAACAACAACAAGGACAACAACAAGAACAACAACAAGAACATCAACAACAAGAACAACAACAAGAACAACAACAACAACAAGGACAACAAGAAAAACAAGAACAACAAGAGCAACAAGAACAACAAGAACAACAAGAACAAGAAGAACAACAACAGCAAGAACAACATGAACAACAACAACAACAACAAGAGCAACAAGAGCAACAAGAGCAACAAGAACAACAAGAACAACAAGAACCACAAGAACAACAAGAACAACAAGAACGACAAGAACGACAAGAACGACAAGAATAACAAGAACAACAAGAACTACAACAACAACAAGAACAGCAAGAACAACAAGAACAACAAGAACAACAAGAACAACAACAACAACAAGAACAACAAGAACAACAAGAACAACAAGAATGACAAGAACGACAAGAACGACAAGAATAACAAGAACAACAAGAACTACAAGAACAAGAAGAGCAACAAAAACAACAAGAACAACAAGAACAA